>NC_069504.1:590529040-590556540 GCF_027579735.1 Bombina bombina
CATAGATGTTTACAAGAACCTATGACAGGACTAAAGTATGTACCTTCTATATTAAGAATATATGCTTTAGGTTATAATACCAAACAAGCATGATTTGTGGTCCGCTGTAGTGGATCATGTTCACCAGACATCGCTGAATGCTGACAGCATACACTGTCGGCATTTAACATTGCACAAGCAGTTCTGATTAACTGCTTGTGCAATGCCGCCCCCTGCAGATTCGTGGCCAATCGGCCGCTAGCAGGAGTTGTCAATCAACCCTATCGTACACAATCGGGCGGATTGCTGTCCGCCACCTCTGAGGAGGTGTATGAGTTAAGGAGCAGCGGTCTTAAGACCACTGCTTCTTAACTCCTGTTTCCGGTGAGCCTGAAGGCTCATGCGGAAACAGATGTATTTCGGCCAATACGGGACATAATAAATCGGCCCCTCAGTCTTTATGACTTTAAGAGTTGATAGTACTTTAATATGCATATGTGGAAATACTAGAAGATATTTAACTTTGAAGAAAATGAATGACAATTTTCCATAGATGAGACTTAAGACCTTTCAAATAAAATTATACACATTTTCTTTTTAGTCTAATGCAGGTTCTGATTGGAAGTTTGAAATCAACATAATTGCTGATAAATAATAGCAGCTCTACCTAGTAGAACTTTTCAAATGTAGTGCTATTTTGTATGTCATAATAAAAGATTAGTTTTAAGAAGGGACAAATGACTACACAATGTGAATAATTAAATGTAGTCTGTAATGTGTACTATAAAAATAACAATCTTACATTCTTACCTTAAGTTATTGCAGTAACAGTATCAATCAGAAATTCAATGCATTCCCATAAATATTTCCCCTTAAATTATTGGTTAACACTTTTTTTACTTAGTGAGATAACATATTGCTGCCATACACATACAAACTAAAACAATGCACCGGCCAGAGGTTGCATATTACAATGACTAGTATAAGATAAAGAATAAAGGGAAATAAAGTTTATTTTAAATAACAAGCACTTATAGTATACAGTATTGCAACATTTGGGACACACAGCCCCAGAATATTTTTAATATTTGACTACATTGCATCATAAACCCTTTCAGATGGATCTGGATCACCATAAAATAGAAAGTACATTACCACAAGGGAAGTTAAAAGGTTTTATAAAATTCACTCAAATGTACCAATATTAAATCTTTTTGTTCATCCTTTGCAATAAATGAAAACAAGAGGTTATAAAAAGACCTTTTTTGTATTTCAGTCAGTTTATTAATATAGGACTCCTTGTGTTGGTTTAGTGTTCACGGTTTAGTCAAATATATATATGGGAAAAAGACCGGCAGTATCCTGCTTGGTGCTTTGAGGGCTATCGATTGTCCATGTTGTTTAGTCTGTTGGCATCATAAGGAAGATCCATGCTCTAGTAAACGCCAGGAATGTTATAGAGTCCGAACTGCTACTGGATAGAGCAAGGACATGTGCTCTGCTCCCTTGATAGGCAGCTTTCGACTGGCATAGTAATGGATGATTTCTGGTACACTCTCGAAGGGTGGGCTATTCTGTCCAAGCACATACTTGTTTTCTTTGGTACGGGAAAGCTTCATGTGCATGAATCCTTGGTTGCTCCTAAAAGAAACAGTGCAAAAAATTAAACAAATCTCTATAGATTTACAAATATCATTACAATAAAAACTTGCATTTAATTGTGATGAACTAGTAACTGTTATTTTATTATATTGCTATACTTTTCTAAAAATATTTACCTCAGGAAAATAAAAAAAAACTATCCATCATGGTAAGTTTTTATTCTATCACATTGTGAAAAGAACTTGCATGAGACATAATGGATCAGCATACAATTTTTTTTAATGCGTAAAAACGTGAAAAGTACCTTTCTCGACATTTAAGAATTTGAAAACTACTCAATACATTTGTAGCCACTGAGGGTGTGCCACCAAATGTGCAAATATCAAAGTCATTTATTTATGAAAAAGTACAATCAGCTTAAAACATGGATAACTTTGAATGTTCCAGAGAAAGTAAACTTAAAGGGACAGTCTAGGCCAAAATAAACTGTCATGATTCAGATAGAGCATGTAATTCTAAACAATTTTCCAATTTACTTTTATCACCAATTTTGCTTTGTTCTCTTGGTATTCTTAGTTGAAAGCTTAACCTAGGAGGTTCATATGCTAATTTCTTAGACCTTGAAGCCCACCTCTTTCAGAATGCATTTTAACAGTTTTTCACCACTAGAGGTTGTTAGTTCACATATTTCATATAGATAACACTATGCTCGTGCAAGTGAAGTAATCTGGGAGCAGGCACTGATTGGCTAGACTGCAAGTCTGTCAAAAGAACTGAAAAAAGGGGCAGTTTGCAAAGGCTTAGATACAAGATAATCACAGAGGTTAAAACTATATTATTATAACTGTGTTGGTTATGCAAAACTGGGAAATGGGTAATAAAGGGATTATCTATCTTTTAAAACAATATAAATTCTGGTGTAGACTGTCCCTTTAAGAGAGAGACATACAGAGAGAAAACGTGTGATAATTTAGTGTGTGTCTGTCAATGGACTATACTCACAGGCTTATATTTAAATTGCCTCTTATTGATTTCAATACTAAATTATTATTATTATTATTATCATTTATTTGTATAGCTCCGCCAAACTCCGTAGCGCTGGGATTTTGCCAGTCTACAATTTCCTGCATTTCTGATCTACAGTTTCTGGGATGTACAATTGTTTTTCATGGAGGTATGTAACCCTGAGATTGGTGAGTTTTATTACTCTGTAAAGCTGAAATAATATAACCTTCTCAGCCTGTAAAGCAAATGTAAGCTTCACTTGCTTTGTCCATCAGATAACATTAGATGATGAGGGAAAAAAACATAAATCATTATATCTAAGGAATATTTGAGCTAAACCAAACCACATATTGAATATAATTAAGATACTTGCTAAATATATTTAACGATAACATGTCAACATACAGATTGCCACTGTACTGATGAAAATATGTATTTTTGTGTGATTAATTAAGAATTGTGAGTGTCTGTGAAACTGCATATATTGTTAATGGATTTAAATAACTGTATAGTTACATAAGCTATAATAAACTTGCATATTGTGGATTATAATGCTAAATGTAGTAAGCACACCTACATTTGGGGGAAAAAATATATATAAAAAGGTGATAAGGGGAGCTCAAAGTTATAGAGAATGAAAAAAAGGTCTAATAGTACTCAAAACTGTCTTTTTTCCATCTAAATAAGATGGTTTTAAAATACATACGGCTAGATTTAGAGTTTTGTCGGTAAAGACCCGCATAGCTAACGCAGCTTTTTTTCCCAACGCACCCTTAAGACAACGCTGGTATTTAGAGTTGTCTGAAGGGCTGCGTTAGGCTCCAAAAAGGGTGCATTGAGCTGAATGTACCGCCACTTCAACCCTCAATACCAGCGTTGCTTTCGGTAGCGGTAAGCTGGCAAAAAGTTCTCGTGCATGATTCCCCCATAGGAAACAATGGGGCAGTTTGGGATGAAAAAAACCAAACACCTGCAAAAAAGCAGCGTTAAGCTCCCAACGCAGCCCCATTGTTTCCTATGGGGAAACACTCTCTAAGTCTGCACCTAACAGCCTAACATGAACCCCGAGTCTAAACACCCCTAACCTTACACTCATTAACCCCTAATCTGCCGCCCCCGCTATTGCTAACACCTGCATTATACTATTAACCCCTAATCTGCCGCTCCGGACAACGCCACAACCTACATTATACCTATATACCCCTAATCTGCTGCCCCTAACATCGCCGACCCCTATATTATATTTATTAACACCTAATCTGCCCCCCCAACGTCGCCGCTACCTTACCTACACTTATTAACCCCTAATCTGCCGACCGGACCTCGCCGCTACTCTAATAAAGTTATTAACCCCTAAACCGCAGCACTCCCGCCTCGCAAACCCTATAATAAATAGTATTAACCCGTAATCTGCCCCCCCCCAACGTTGCCGCCACCTAACTTCAAGTATTAACCCCTAATCTGCCGACTGGACCTCGCCGCTACTCTAATAAATGTATTAACCCCTAAAGCTAAGTCTAACCCTGACCCTAACACCCCCCTAAATTAAATATAATTTTAATCTAACGAAATAAATTAAATCTTATTAACTAAAGTATTCCTATTTAAAACTAAATACTTACCTGTAAAATAAACCCTAATATAGCTACAATATAACGAATAATTACATTGCAGATATTTTAGGGTTTATATTTATTTTACAGGCAACTTTGTATTTATTTTAACTAGGTACAAGAGTTATTAAATAGTTATTAACTATTTAATAGCTACCTATTTAAAATAATTACAAAATTACCTGTAAAATAAATCCTAACCTAAGTTACAATTAAACCTAACACTACACTATCAATAAATTAATTAAATAAATTACCTACAATTACATACAATTAAATAAACTAAACTAAATTACAAAAAAAAAAAAACACTAAATTACAAAAAATAAAAAAACATTACAAGAATATTAGGCTAATTACACCTACTCTAAGCCCCCTAATAAAATAAAAAAGCCCCCCAAAATAATAAAGGTCCCTACCCTATTCTAAATTAAAAAGTAATCAGCTCTTTTACCAGCCCTTAAAAGGGCTTTTTTTTTGTGGGGCATGCCCCTAAGTAATCAGCTCTTTTGTCTGTAAAAAAAAAAATACAACCCCCCAACATTAAAACCCACCACCCACATACCCCTACTCTAACCCAGACCCCCTTAAATAAATCTAGCACTACCCCCCTGAAGATCTCCCTACCTTGAGTCGTGTTCACCCAGCCGGGCACCGATAGACCAAAAGAGGACATCCGGAGCGGCAGAAGTCTTCATCCTATCCGGGCAGAAGAGGACATCCGGACCGGCAGACATCTTCATCCAAGCGGCATCTTCTATCTTCATCCATCCGGAGCGGAGCCATCTTCTTCAAGCCTACGCGGATCCATCCTCTTCAACCGACGCCTACTCGCCGAATGAAGGTTCCTTTAAATGACGTCATCCAAGATGGCGTCCCTTGAATTCCGATTGGCTGATAGGATTCTATCAGCCAATCGGAATTAAGGTAGGAAAAATCTGATTGGCTGATTAAATCAGCCAATCAGATTCAAGTTCAATCCGATTGGCTGATCCAATCAGCCAATCAGATTGAGATCGCATTCTATTGGCTGTTCCGATCAGCCAATAGAATGCAAGCTCAATCTGATTGGCTGATTGGATCAGCCAATCAGATTTTTCCAACTTAATTCCGATTGGCTGATAGAATCCTATCAGCCAATCGGAATTCGAGGGACGCCATCTTGGATGACGTCATTTAAAGGAACCTTCATTCGGCGAGTAGGCGTCGGTTGAAGAGGATGGATCCGCGTCAGCTGGAAGAAGATGGCTCCGCTCCGCTCCGGATGGATGAAGATAGAAGATGCCGCTTGGATGAAGATGTCTGCTGGTCCGGATGTCCTCTTCTGCCCGGATAGGATGAAGACTTCTGCCGCTCCGGATGTCCTCTTTTGGTCCATCGGTGCCCGGCTGGATGAACACGACTTAAGGTAGGGAGATCTTCAGGGGGGTAGTGTTAGGTTTATTTAAGGGGGGTTTGGGTTAGAGTAGGGGTATGTGGGTGGTGGGTTTTAATGTTGGGGGGGTTGTATTTTTTTTTTACAGGCAAAAGAGCTGATTACTTTGGGGCATGCCCCGCAAAAAGCCCTTTTAAGGGCTGGTAAAAGAGCTGGTTACTTTTTAATTTAGAATAGGGTAGGGACCTTTATTATTTTGGGGGGCTTTTTTATTTTATTAGGGGGCTTAGATTAGGTGTAATTAGCCTAATATTCTTGTAATCTTTTTTTATTTTTTGTAATTTAGTGTTTTTTTGTTTGTAATTTAGTTTAGTTTATTTAATTATAGGTAATTTATTTAATTAATTTATTGATAGTGTAGTGTTAGGTTTAATTGTAACTTAGGTTAGGATTTATTTTACAGGTAAGTATTTAGTTTTAAATAGGAATACTTTAGTTAATAAGATTTAATTTATTTTGTTAGATTAAAATTATATTTAATTTAGGGGGGTGTTAGGGTTAGACTTAGCTTTAGGGGTTAATACATTTATTATAGTAGCGGTGAGGTCCGTTCGGCAGATTAGGGTTTAATACTTGAAGTTAGGTGGCGGCGATGTTAGGGAGGGCAGATTAGTGGTTAATACTATTTATTATAGTGTTTGCGAGGCGGGAGTGTGGCGGTTTAGGGGTTAATACATTTATTATAGTGGCGGCGAGGTCCGGTCGGCAGATCAGGGGTTAATAAGTGTAGTTAGGTAGCGGCGATGTTGGGGGGGCAGATTAGGGGTTAATAAATATTATGTAGGTGTCAGCGATGTTAGGGGCAGCAGATTAGGGGTTCATAGGGATAATGTAGGTGGTGGCGGTGTGCGGTCGGCAGATTAGGGGTTAAAATATTTATTATAGTGGCGGCGATGTGGGGGGACCTCGGTTTAGGGGTACATCGGTAGTTTATGGGTGTTAGTGTACTTTAGAGCACTGTAGTTAAGAGCTTTATAAACCGGCGTTAGCCCATAAAGCTCTTAACTACTGACTTTTTTTTGCGGCTGGAGTCTTGTCGGTAGAGGGTCTACTGCTCACTTCAGCCAAGACTCTAAATACCGGCGTTAGGAAGATCCCATTGAAAAGATAGGATACGCAATTGGCGTAAGGGGATCTGCGGTATGGAAAAGTCGCGGCTTGAAAGTGAGCGTTAGACCCTTTCCTGCCTGACTCTAAATACCAGCGGGCGGCCAAAAGCAGCGCTAGGACCCCTTAGCACTGCTTTTGACGGCTAATGCAGAACTCTAAATCTAGGCAATATTCTTTCTTTTTTGCTCCTCTGCTAAATAAACTATCTTTGGGTGCTCAGTTAAAGGGACAGTAAACCTTAAAAATAATGTTATATAATTCTGCACATAGGGCAGAATTATATAACATTATTTAGGTGCTATAGCCATAAAAGCATTTTTTACCATTTAATTTGCTAAAATACGGCGCTTTTACAGACCCGCTCTCTGCTCTCTGCTGAGCGGGTCTGTTATTTTTAGTCAGCAGCTGGCCCAATGCGCTGACTAAAAATAACAGACCCGCTCAGCAGAGAGCGGGTCTGTAAAAGCGCCGTATTTTAGCAAATTAAACGGTAAAAAATGCTTTTATGGCTATAGCACCTAAATAATGTTATATAATTCTGCACTATGTGCAGAATTATATAACATTATTTTTAAGGTTTACTGTCCCTTTAATAACAAGATACCTAGTAGTCAGGTGTACATAAATATGGGTCAATCCAATTCAACTGGTCCAAAAACTGTCAAGTTGCTTGCTTGACTATTTAACATTTTTTTATTTATTTTTTTTCCTCGAGTGATTATAAAAGGACATTGCACTTTTATCTAATGTGCCAATTTCTGTATTTGGAATGTACACCTGGTACCAGCATTTTCCAAATTACTCCTGCTAATTGTGCACAAAGCAAACAATATTAATAAATACACAACCCAAAAAGAGCACAAAGAGCACACTGCAAAAAATCCCTATTCTGATAAAGCTGCACCTCTTCATCTAAATATACTGCAGCAAAAATACTCTTTTTGTAATGCCCCAATTATAATTAAAAGATGATCTGTCACAACACTTTTTCAAATTAATTTAGATTTTTGTTATTATAATATATATATATATATATACATACATACAGTATATATATAATTATTATTATCATCTGTTATTTGCGCTAAAGACATGGGTCTAATATGCAAGGTGACAATGGGAGACAAAAAGGATAGAGGGCCCTGCCAAGAGTTTCACTGTTGTAAATCATCTCTCATGAAGGTGATCTACAAAGCAGGTATGCTACGGCGGTTCAAGGAGATAGCTATAAGGAGGAGAGGAACTAAGATAGGAAAATGTTAGTGTATGAGGTGCACTTGAAAGTTGGAAAACGAGGGGATAGTCGTTTAGAGCATATAAACACATACATATATACATACACACACTGTATATATATATATATAAATCATTTGATGGCAACCTCTGGAAAATGTAAGAACTAATCGGGTGCAGGTTTTACAACAATTGTGTATAAAAAGCCTCTTTTGGCAGCTTCAATAGAGATGTAATTATCTCAGATACGTTTTACTAAACATTGTTCTATGTGGCTCCATATTAACCTAACTGTAAGCATTTTTAGGTACTAAAAAAAAGTAGCCCTTTATCAGTTGTCATTTTTAGCTTATATAAACTATTACAAACTGTCATGCAGAACCAGTTATTATTCAAAAGCATTTTGATATATGCAGGAAAAAAAATCTGCATTTACTAATATAGTTAGAAACTTACAGGTGCAGACATATCTAAGCTAATAGAAATACATACAAGGCAATACAGATGCAGACACACATTAAGTAATCACGGTATACTATTTCAGCTACACTGTCATATCTCATTAGGCTCAGGCAGGTTATCAGGAGAGAACTGTCCTGGTTTTCAAACCATCTGCTGAACGAATAGCTCTCCAGGGAGAGGCGGGGTAGTACTGCTGTGAGGGAACAAAGATTGAGTGCCTGTCTCTGCAGTGTGAAGGAAAAGTGACAGCATTAGAATTTAATTAACACATTGACTTCTAGAGGAAATAATAAATGGATGTTTTATATATATATATATATATATATATACACACACACACACTATATATATGAAATAGCAGATTCACTATATACCTATAACCTATAATTATTTAATATAGGTTTACATAAAGCTTAAAAAACAAACAAATCTAGATGTCATACAAATAATATTTTAAGTTATATCAGCAGGATGTGTTAAAAAAAATGTAGTTTATAAATGTGCAACAGTAACAGTTTTTTGTTGATATTTGAGATAAGGCGTTTGTGGATCAATACCTTTTTGTGCCTTTTCCTTACTACATTTACAATTAAATTATTTTTATCTATTTATTTTTACCTGAAGAAGCAAAACAATTATCTTACAATATTAACAGATTAATAAACAGCTAAGTCAAATGTATACACCTGGCACTATAAGTTTGAATGCTTATTATAAAACGTTAGAATGCATTAATACATTTGGCTGAAAGTTGGCACTATACCTTAGACTGGCATTCACTACAACCCCTGTATTTTTCAAAACATGTTTTAGTTTCTTTAAAAGTGATATGATGAATCCCAAAAATATTTGATTCAGAAAGAGCAATCAATTTTAATAAGTTTACAATTTACTTATATAATCAAATGTGCTTTGTTATCATGGCATTCTTTGTTAAAGAGGTGTCTGGAGCACTACATGTCAGGAAATAGGGCTGTCATCTAGTGCTCTTGAAAATGGATAACATTCTTGCAAAACTGCTACCAAATAGTGCGCCAGACACGTGCACACTCATGAGCCTACGTCACTGCTTTTCAACATTTCAAGTTCAACACAGATAATGAAGAAAATACAGTTATTTAAAACAGCATGCTCTATCTGAATCAAGAAATACAAATTTTGGGGGTTTATATCCCTTTAAGTAGAAAAATATACACTTTTCAATATGGCCCAATGGGGTATTTTTGTAATTTATAAAATGTTTAAAAATGTTTTAAGTATATGAAGTTGACATTTCTATAATAGATTATAACTTTTTTTACATTGAATTAGTACTCATGACATTCTTGACATAACTTTGCAATATATACTATGTTAGTTATTTTGATCTAAAGTTGAAATAAATTTGGGGAATTCTGCTGATCTTATATTCGTTATACTAAATTAATATTTTTACTTTTTGTTTTACAGATGCAGTTTTATGTACAAGACAGGTCGGACCAGAGTCAGCAACTTATAGATGATTTACTTAAACTAGACAGATTCAGAGAGCATTTTGGGGGGCAAATAAAAACCCCCTTTAAATTAAAAAGTGAAAGTTTGAAATTTAGAATAACTAAATCAAGCATTGCCATTTTTGTGTGTGCAAGGATTAAGCACAAACAAATCTCTGTTGGAGATGCTTAGCATAGATTTTATCTCAGCACATTTCTCCTGTGTCCAACAGATCAAGGGGTAGATTTATCATAGTGCGTTCGGACATGATACGATTTAGCGTATCACGTCCACTGCACATCGATAAATTTATCATTGCACCAGCAGTTCTTGTGAACTGCTGGTGCGATGCCACCCCCTGCAGATTTGCAGCCAATCAGCCGCTAGCAGAGGGTGTCAATCAACCCGATCGTATTCGATCGGGTTGATTTCTGTCTGCGGCCTCAGAGCAGGCGGACAAGTTATGGAGCAGCGGTCTTTACACCGCTGCTTCATAATTACTGTTTCCGGCAAGCCTGAAGGCTCGTGCAGAAATAGGGGCATGAAGCTCTATACGGAGCTTGATAAATTGACCCCCAAGACTCATCAACTTCTCCATGTGATGTAATTATAAAATTACATTGGAAAAAAAATCATTAATCCCTCACTGCTGAACTGAATGTTGCAGGTTCTATCCCACAAGGTAGTTAGATGTTTTTTTAATATATCAGAGCTCATACTTAAGTGTTCTAAAAAAATTTAAAATGGAGGGTCGCAGATCATGTTTATGTATAGTTTGAACAAACAAATGTGCAGTGTACATGAGGTGTATCATACATGCAATGAATATTTATTTGTGTAATGCCATTATGGAATGTAAAACTGCTAGAATGATTATCAAGTCTGGATAGTTAAAGAATCATTGAACACAGTTGAATGGAATAATGCATAATAAAAAGACAATGCAATAGCACTTATTCTAAATTTCAAATGAGCAGTAGATTTGTTTTTTCTTACAAATTTCAAAATGTCATTGTTTCCCTACCCACAGTATTATGTGACAGACATCAGCAAATCACAGACTCAAATATGTAAACATTGTGAACTCTGTATCAACTGTGAGAAGATGCTCAGCAGGAGTGGGAATTGTGCATGTAAAAAGATTGTGCACAATTTGATAATGGAAGTATTTTATTATTATATATTTTCTTTATTGCATGCTCTATCTGAATAATGAAAGTTTCATTTTTAAGCTTAGTGTCCCTTTAAGAATATAAAATGCTGGTACTTTACTGGTATGTTCAGCTTCACTAGTTCAAATGACAAACAAGGCAGACATTTTTGTTACACACTAATGAATTAGAACTCATCTAGAAATTACCAAAACTTGTAAAGAGCCTTAGAGTTTAAAGTATGTTGGAGGGGGGGGGGGGGGTATGATTAGATAATTATTGTTTTAAGCAACCTCAAACATTTCTACAAATTATGAACAAATATGTCTTTACCCGCTTTATTGCAATGCATTATACAGTAAATACAGTAACAATGTAAAATACATTTTGTATAACATTAAAACAAGTGAAATTCAGGGGACAAAAAAACCTCAAAGTTTATCCCCAGTATCAATGTCACATATTCTATAACTACATCAAAGTTGCAATGTTAAAATTGATCTAACTACAAATTACAGAAACATAAAAGATTGCTACTAATTAGTTATACAAAAGTAAGTTGGCTGTTTGTAGAAACTAAAGCTATGCATTTGTGATTTTTTTTTTTTAAACTAATGTATTTTAAACCACACTACTCTAATATGTAATGTTAAATATAAAGTGCTCTTAAAACGTATTTGATCAGAGGAATATATGAATATCATTAGATGATATTATGTTCTTTGAGATTAGTATATATCATTTTTACATTGTTCATTTGATAACAGCATCACTATAGTTAAATATGTAATGTGTATTTGCCCCTACAATAAACAATGCTTATTAATATAATCTCCCTCTATAAGAGTATCTGTATCCTCTAAATTAAATTGGTTTTTGGATGTTCATACTATTAATTTTGTACATCAATAAATGTCATCCATTCAGTCATGCTCTGTCTGCAATAAAGTGCATCAGTACAATGTGTTCTGTTGTTGTACTGAAAAGCATCAAATTAGCAACAGTGGCTCAGTATATTTAAGATTTATAGCAAAAACCTCATCCACATGCTCGGTCTTACTGCACTGTCAACTAAAGACATATTTATTTAAGTGCATGGAATGATTTATCTTTCTTTCCCACATCTGCTGTTTAATCAATTGGATATAAACTGAACAATACTTATAGAGCAACTCTGGTGCCACTTCAAATCTATTTTCTTGTCTCTGTCTTTTAAAGGATTGAAGAGAGACACAATTCTGAGCATTTCTTGTCTCTTTGAAAACAGACTTATTTTAATGTGGCAGAGGATGGAACAGAAGCCAGGCTAAAACAATGGGACTGTTGCCTGTGGGCTGATTATCTGCCAGAAGAAACTTGGGATTCTGTAGACACACTCTTGTGTGAGAGCCTAAACTCAGTAAATAGAAAAGGCTTTGAACAGACTGCCAGACGTGATCAGTAGCCCTTGTTGGCAAATACATCACTGCTTAAATCCCCAAGCAAAGCAACCCTGCAGTGAAGATTCCGTTTATTTCCTTACTATCTTATCATACACACTAAGGGATAGATAACGCGTGGTATGCTAACGGTTGTGCGAGAGAGAAAAGGGGTTTATCGCGGCTGTTAGCAGGTTGAAAGTAAACAGGTTTGCTTGAGCGCATTTGAATTTAACACGCAACTTCAGAGCTAACTGTTATGCGAGACAAAAAGGTTGCACAAAACATATTAAGATACATTTAAAAGTACAGTTACACTCATAACAAAAACGGTCTGATAAAAAATATTTTAAAAAAGTTGCAATAAGAAGTTATAAAGGCTCAAAGATATGAGGTCTCAGGTGTTAGAAAAAAAAGTCTGCAAAGGGCTTTAACATAGAGATAAATACATATACATGTCTAAATACATATATATACATGTGTATATATGTATATTTATATATTTATATATATATATATATATATATTTATAAATATTGAGTACATATGTATATACCCATATAAAACACATAAATACTTATGTGCACACATATAGACATATATATAAATGCATTGAAGCCCTTTGCAGTCAAGTAGCTGAAACATGAAAAATCATATTCATGCAATATTTATATTTAATGTAAATATGTCACATTCCAATATTCTTCAAAAGGGGAAAATGTTCTATGTATTTTAAAATAGATATTCCTAAATATGTTCCTAAATATATCTGTATATATCTATACCTATACGTAATCATATAGATATAAAGGTATAGATATATATTTTACCAAAAAAAAAATCGGTATGTATAGAAATATTTATTTATAAATAAATAGAACATATTCTTCTATGAGAAGAACATTGGAATGTGAAATATTAATATTTCATGTAGGGATAGTGGACTTGAGAAAATGTGATCAGGTTTGCGCATGAGTAATGGTATTAGTTTTTTTTCCCAGCATCAACCTTAGGTATTTTTTCCCAAAACTCTAATCTAGCCACTGGCAAAGGATACAACTTTTTAAACCTTGAAGAAGGAACAAAAGAAGTACCAGGCTTAGACCATTCCTTAGCAATCACATCAGAAATAGCACCAGTAACAGGAAAAACCTCAGGAGTAGACACATGAGGTTTATATACAGAATTTAAACGTTTACTGGATTTTTTATCAAAGGGACCAGACTCCTCAATATCCAAAGTTATTAACAATTATTTTAACAAATGAATATACTCAATCTTAAAAAGATAAGAGGATTTATCAGTGTCAATGTCTGAAGTAGGATCTTCTGAGTCAGAGAGATCCTCATCAGAGGACGATATATTAGTATGTTGCCGCTCATTACAAATTTCATCAGTATTATGAGAAGTTTTTAAAGACCTTTTATGTTTATTTGAAGGCGGTATAGCAGCCATAGCCTTCTGTATTGCATCAGCAATATAATTTTTCATATCAACAGGGATATCATGTACTTTAGATGTTGAAGGAACAACAGATACTGTACTAGCACTAATAGAAACCTTTTCTGCATGCAAAAGCTTATCATGACAACTGTTACACACTACAGCTGGAGATATAGGCCCCTATTTAACAAGGTCTGGCGGACCTGATCAGAGAGTGCGGATCAGGTCAGCCAGACATCGCTGAATACGGCGAGCAATATGCTCACCGTATTGAGCATTGCACCAGCAGCTCACAAGAACTGCTGGTGCAACGCCGCCCCCTGCAGACTCGTGGCCAATCGGCTGCCAGCAGGGGGTGTCAATCAACCCGATCGTACTCGATTGGGTTGATTTCCGGCGATGTCTGTCCGCCTGCTCAGAACAGGCGGACAGGTTATGGAGTAGCAGTCTTTGTGACCGCTGCTTCATAACTGCTGTTTCTGGCGAGCCTGCAGGCTCGCCAGAAGCACGGGGCATCAAGCTCCAATCAGAGCTTGATAAATATACCCCATAATCTCCACTAGCTTACAACAGATACAACAGATACACTAAACTTTGGTAGAACTGTGTTCAGGCAGCATGGTTCCTACAGCAGCTTGAGACAGGATCAGATTGAGACATCTTGTAAAAAACAAGTAAAATTGAAAAAAAGACCATACCCCAGGTAAGACACTTCCTAAAACATGATCCCATAATGAAACTGCTGGACTACAAAGGGAAATACACATAGACCTGACTCATGGCAAATATAAGTAAAATACATATATTTAAAACTTTATATTAATACATAAAGCGCCAAACCATAGCTGAGTGTGTCTTAAATAATGATAAATACTTACCGAAAGACACCCATCCACATATAGCAGATAGCCAAACCAGTACTGAAAGCTATCAGCAGAGGTAATGGTATATAAGACTATATCGTCTATCTGAAAAGGGAGGTAGGAGATGAATCCCTATGACCGATAACAGAGAACTGTTAGGGGTAATATGAACCTGATGGCAGCCATCTTGTTCTTCGCAGCCATCTTGTTCCTCGCAGCCATTTTAGAATGAATAGACTTTATTATACTGGGTTATTATGCAGTGAGAATATTATGCATGTTATGAGTTTCTTTAGCTATTCGGCCTTGCCAATGTACCCTGGCCTAACGCCTAGAAGTAAGATAGCATAAGATAATGTAAACAAGAGGCTTTAGACACTTGGTTGTCTCTGCAGATGGTAGTTTGTTATGACTCTGTAAATATTGTTATGAGAAACTCATGTTCTAGCTTTTCCATGTATTTCTGCTCTGTATAACTGTGTAATATGACGCGGTCCAAACGTGTCATCCCCTTAACCCTATGTGCTGTCTATGCATGCTATAAGACATGATTACAATGTTCAATAAACATGAATAGCTTTGGATCATAATGCTGCGTGGTCTGAATCTGTTCAGGGAGCTCCTTATCAGATAACTCTGCATCTGCCTCTCGTGGTACCGTAGGCCCCAGGCTTTGGTCTGCGCTGACACCCCCCCGTTGGATTATACACCTTACAATTCTTGGTGTCAGGATAGTGGAATTCGCAGAGGGTAAGTTATCGTGGTTTTATTACGCTGCTTTCCTTCTGTGAATTTGAACCTAAATTTAATTGTTTGTATTTTTAAAAGGTGTAATATATGATATAAGGTTAAAGGGGTTCCTGTGGTTGAAGCACAGGTTTGCGGAGGTTAAAGTCCTGCCGGCAGTTGTGATACCCCTCCAGACAGGTAATCAGTCCTGTGCTGGGACACGACAGGTATTGTGAGTCCTGTCGGTGATAAGCGCGCAAGTAATATATGAATGCCAGTTGACGGGAGGTTCTTTTAAGATAAGGTCCCCCGGGCGAACTTGGCAGTGACGTGAGTAAGTCTCATGTGTGTTGAAGTTTCCCTGATTTATTCCGTTATAGAGTTTTGGTATCCACTTGAGGCTGGTGTTGCTATCTGAAGCTTTGCTTTTGCTTATTTTGCTTTGTTTATTGTGCTGTGCATAGAACATATTAAGTGATTGTGCATTTTATTATTGCTGCTGCTAATATCGCTGTAATTATTTTTGTGTAACAATGGGGTCTGCACACAGCAAAAAATGTGATAAAAATGCTGATCAGAAATGTAATATTAAGTACAAGACTGTGCAGCGTGTACCATCCAGTGCTGGTAAAAATACTGTGCGTGTTACAAATCCTAAGCCAGTTAAAGGGGAAACTCCAAAAGACTTTGTAGCTAGAATTGCAGGACAATATTATGTAATTCCATTCGTGGATAACGTGAGTGGGTGGAGCGAATCTTTGTTCCCTCAGGAGCAAAATCCGTTCCCCCGTATAGGCTCCCTCTGTGAACCGCATGTAACTATGATAAGAGGGATGTGTTTAAAGGATCCTGCTTATAAGGGACCAGAGGGCGATCCTAAATGGGATAAGAAATACATGAAGGAATGTGGAGAGGTTTGGATAAAGCTGTCTGTGTTTTGGACTGAATGCAATATCCTGCCTCCACCATATCTGGCTGTGCCCATACCATCAGCCGCCGTGCCCACGGCACCGGCATTGCCCCCACCTGCCCCGACACTTCCTCCGCCTCATCCATCTGCACTTTACCCTTCGTTGTCTGTGCTTAAGAAAGCACACAGCGTCAAGGAAATAGAGCAGCTGGAAGATGTTGCTGTTGCCACTTTAAGTGCTAGAAAAGGGTTAACTGGTTCTCTTCAGAGCAGTACAGATGCAGGAATGTCTGAAGGGGAGGGGGAGAGAGTGGAATGTCGGGCTCCTGGTAGTGTAAAGAAATTAGCTCTCACATTCCCTAACAGTGTGGGCAGAGAAGGGGGGTTGCAGGGAGCTGCAAAGACATCTAAAGCTGTAAAAGCTGTGAAGGCTGTGAAAACTGCAGCTGTCACAGGTCCCAGTCCTATAGGGAAGCATACGAGATCACACACGCAGGGAGCAGACACTGATTTAGAGGATGATGTGAACATAGAAGCACCGTTTTTTATAATCGGGGACCAGACGATGATTCGTCCTCCCGACACAGACCGCTTGATGGATTGGGCATTAAAATGTCCTGATCCTGTAAAGCATCCGATGGGAGCAATAACTTATCTTAGACGGGTGACTAGAGATATGTGTCTGGGTGGTCCAGACTACAGGTTTTTGTTGAATGTGATCACTAAATACACAGATGTGAATTTTACTGAAGTGTGCAAGTTCCTGGATACTAAGTATGATGTTCCAGTGAATGATGATTATGTGTGGAGAGATGCGGCTGTTGTGAGTGTAATGTGGGAAGATGTTGAGAAATTCTTTAAAAGTCAGCATGGTGATCGTAAAGATATTACGAAAGCTGGTGCATGTAAGCAAAAGAAGGGTGAACAGGTGTCTGATTTTCTGAAGAGGTTTGGTGATTGTTGGCGACAGGAATGTTGTTTGGGTACGCAAGGAGAGTTGGCACAACTGTATGTGCAACACTTGTTGAATAATATGCACTCGCAAACTGCGCAATTGGTGAGACAGACAATTTCAGGTATTCATGCAATGAAAGTGGAAGAATTTGAAAAGGCTATAAGAGAGAAAGATGCAGCAGATGTTTTTCGTGTGTATAATGAGAAAGGTCAGGAGAGTATGTTTAATGCGTCAGGTAACAGGAGAGGAAGAAAGCAGAATAGAGGGCAGAATAGAAGCTTTCGAGGAAGGGGAAGAGACAGATTTCAGTGGAACGGTGATAGGAGACAAGAGGCACATAACTCCACAGACAGATCTTGCTGGAATTGTGGGTCTTATGATCATTGGCAGCAGGACTGCCCACAGCCTAGAAGGGATAGAAATGATCAGTATGGTGGGAATAATAATTCCTCCCAGAATCCCAGCAATACTCCCAGATATCAGATACCCTGGACTCCTTCCCAGAATCAGAATAGTACCCGCTAGGATTGCCAGCAGAGGGGACTGCTCACATGTTATACTGCTCAGTTGTCGTATCATTGGCAAGATTTACCCTTAATGTCTTTAGTTGTGCAAGGTGTCCCACATGATTTTTTGGTAGATACCGGAGCAACTAAATCTAGCATTTCTGCTAGAGAATACAATGGGCCAGTGACTAATACATGTGAAAAATCTGTTGGCATTACAGGAGTCCCAATTTCGTGTCCCAGGACGCCTCCTTTGGAGGTGTATCCAAATGACAGCCCTTCAAACAGATTTGTTTATGCTTTTCGCATAATACCCAATAGTCCTGTTAATTTGCTTGGAAGGGATTTAATGGCTAAGATGCAAATGTCTGTTAACATTGATTGCAAGGGAGGATTGCATGTTGACACTCCCTGGGATTCAGTTCCGTTGCTGTATGCAGCTGATCCTGAACCTGCCCTTACTAAACAGTTGTACCTTGATAAACTCAGTTTACAGACTCTTGAGAATGTGTTTGAGTATGCCTCACACCCTGACAAAGTTGTGACACAAGCTTTTTACAGACCTTGGATTACTGACCATGTTGAGAAAGAGATGTGGAAAGCACCAGTTAATGCAGTTGTACTTACACCAGATACAGTTTATGTGCAAACACCAGAACATTTGTGGACCTGGAAATATGGCAGGAATATTGTAAAAGATCCTAAGGTTATACCTGTACAATTAGAGCCAGATGCATTCACACATGCTTCACATGTCACTAATGATGTGCCAGAGGCACTTGATGAGTTAAAACAGAGTTTATGGGCCACTGGATTTAATGATCCAGGTTTCATCTCATGCACACCATATAAAGCCACTCTCAAACCAGGTGCTAAACCTGTATACATTAAGCAGTACCCTTTGTCTAAGGAAAAGGAACAGGGAATAGCTCCTGTAATTAAGGACCTATTGTCTAAGAAAGTTATTAGACGCACACTGTCACCATACAATACACCTATCAATCCTGTTCCTAAACCTGGAGGTACAGAATACAGATTTACACAAGACTTGCGAGCAGTAAATGCTCTGGTGCAGCCACTTGCACCGATAGTGCCAGACGTTAATGCTATTTTAACAGCCATCCCAAGTACTGCAACTTGCTTTACAGTCATTGATCTCTGCAGTGCATTCTTTAGCATCCCTGTGCATCCCGACACTCAACCGTTGTTTGGTTTTACGTATTTAGGGAATCAATATACGTTTAATCGTTTACCAATGGGCTTTATTGATTCCCCTGCCGCGTACTCAGCTGTAGTTCGTAAGACCCTAGAATCCTGGACACCTCCTGAAGGTTCCACTTTGATACAGTATGTGGATGATTTGTTGTTGTGCAGTGTTGATGAACAGACTTGTAAAACTGACTCTCTCCATTTGCTTCAGCACTTAGGTGATGCAGGGCACAAAGTGACTTTGAGAAAAATGCAATTTTGTCTTCCACAAGTAACATACCTGGGTTTTCTTCTTTCAGCAGGGAAGAGACTGTTATCCCCTGAAAGAGTTAAGGCTCTCATGGTTATTCCTCGACCACAAACAAAGACTGCTATGTTATCTTTTCTGGGTATGGTTACTTACTGCAGGCAATGGATACCAGACTGTTCATATTATGATCATATTTTGCGTTCAGTTACAGGTCAGCATGAACCAGAACAAATCCACTGGACACAGGCTCTTGATAAGGCCTACAACACCCTCAAGCAGGCTCTCTGTTCCGCTCCAGCCCTAGGTTTACCCAACTATAACCTACCATTTCACCTGTATTGCACAGAAGGGGGAGGTACAGCAGCAGGGGTCCTTGCCCAGGAACACGGTAATGGGTACAGAGCGGTAGCTTTTTATTCAAAATTATTGCCAACGGTGGTACAGGGTATGCCAGCATGCTTAAGAGCTACAGCAGCATGCGCTATGATGGTGGAAGCGGCACAAACATTGGTACTGTCACATTCTCTGATATTGCATACATCACATCAAGTCTTGCAAGTGTTAAATAATCTCACTACACAGCACATGACTGCACAGAGAAGGTCAGGCTATGAAACAATTCTCACATCCACTGCAAACCTCACTATCAAATACATTGCACCCACAGGAGGCCCAGCACCTTTATTACATGCATTGATTTCTAAATGTCCTTTAGAACACCCTGAGGACCACAATTGCATAGACACTGTACACACAGAGACGTCACCACGTCTAGACTTGCAAACAACTCCACTAGAGGAGGGAGAAGTTGTTTTTGTTGATGGGTCATGTTCTAAACCTGCTGATGGTGTTTATCTTACAGGCTTTGCTGTGGTACAGTTACCCGACACAGTGGTTACTGCTGGTTCTCTGCCTTTTGTGTCAGCCCAAGCAGCTGAATTGGTAGCCCTAGCTCAGGCATGTAGAGCGTTTGCGATGAAAGATGTGACCATTTACACTGACTCAAGGTATGCGTTTGGAGTTGTGCATGATTTTGGAGTGATTTGGCAGAACAGAGGTTTTGTTGCAGCTGATGGTAAGAGTATCTCACATTCTACACTGGTACAGGAACTCTTAGATGCAATTAAATTACCACATAAGCTAGCAATTGTTAAATGTAAAGGCCACAGTACTGACTCCACTGACGTTAGACTTGGCAATGATTTTGCAGACACCATTGCTAAGGAAGCTGCGTTTCAGGGTCCACCGCACCCTGACTATCTCAGCACTACTACACAGGAACAGTTACACATGGTAATGATTCCTGCCTTAGCATCTGATGTGGATGTGGCGCACCTACAGTTTGGCGCAACTGAAACTGATTTACAGACTTGGATCTCTGCTGGTCTGACCAAAGGCCAAGATGGCCTGTGGTCAGACGAGGAGGGGAGAGTAGGGATACCACAAATTGCCGCACCATTGTTTATTAGTCATTTTCATGGTTTTGGCCACATAAGTAAACAACAGACCAAGAATCTGATGACATCCAAGTATGTCATTAAAGATCTGTTGCGCATGATTGATAGACAACTGGACAGATGTCTAACTTGTGCCAGAAATAATCCTGGAGGCCTTGTACATGGTAAACTTGAGCATTTACCACCCCCTGATGGTCCTATGCAGGTATTGCAAATTGATTTCACACACATGCCCACTGCGCGAGGTGGATACAAGTATCTTTTAGTCATTGTTGATCAATTCAGTAAGTGGGTTGAGGCCTTTCCAACCACTCAAGAGAATGCACGTACTGTAGCAAAGATATTGTGCAAGGAAATTATTCCTCGTTTTGGTTGTCCATTACAGATAAACAGTGACAGAGGTACTCCTTTCACTTCACAGATTACACAAATGATTTGTACTATGTTGTCCATTGACTGGAAGTTTCATATTCCTTATCACCCACAGTCATCAGGACAGGTAGAGCGCATGAATAGAACCATTAAAGATAAGTTCAGGAAGGGAACTGGTGGTACATTTACTAATTGGCTTGAACATTTACCTGCAGTATTGGCAGAAATTAGAATGACCCCTAGCACCACTACGGGTTATTCACCTTTTGAAATTCTGATGGGCAGACCTTTTCCAACCCCATGGTGTAAACAAAAAGGTTCTCCTGTGGTAAGGGGAGATATCAATGTTGTAAGGGAAGAATATGTAACTAATCTGATTGAAACATTGAATGGCATCTATGGTGATGTTTCTTCTACTCTTCCTCAGCCTACAGGTATCCCGACACACCCGTTCAAGCCTGGAGATACTGTCTTGGTGAAGCAGCTCCACAAGAATAAGTCGCTGGATCCTCCTTTTGGTCTTCCAACTACAGTGATCGCTGTGACGAGAACCGCTGTCCTTACAGAGGAAGCTCCAGTATGGATCCACGCGAATCGGATCAAGAGGGCCCCAGACGACGTCAACCCTGGCCGCTCCATGATTCCATCGAGTATCGAATAGTGTGGTACCTCCTGCCAGCAGTGTTCTTCGCATCCGTGATTGTCATCCTGATCCTAATCTTCAATCCTGGTGCGCCCCTGCACAAACTCAGGCCATTCCCTAGTCCTGGTGCGCCCCGGCACAATGATAATAAAAGTGTAATTGACAATGTCACTAATCCCTTATCCATCCCTCTCACCCGTGATGTCAGAGAGTTGCATATGTCGGCATGGGAAACTGACAATGCTTTTGTTAAAGCTGCCACGAACTTATACAAAGTGACTAATCAGACTGATTCTTGTTGGGTTTGTGGCTATGTCCCTCATGGGGGGAAATGGGGTTATCCATTTGTGGGTTTTCCTATTACCGCACACAATTTGACACAAATGATAAATGATGATACTATGTGGAATTTTACACCAATAGTTAACACTGATAAAGGTTTTGAAAAGGATAGGGTACACTTAGTCAATTGTGTAAACCATGGTGTTATTATGTCCCATAATCTTAATGGTACTAGTTTTCACCCCAGTACACTTAGTCAAATGCCTATTACAGTTGCCTTAATCTACAATGCAGCCACACCAGTTAATGCTACACTGTTAAATATATGGGATGGATCCTATCTTTCTTTTGAGTATATTCGTAATTTTACTGCTAAGTATACTGAACCACACAACACAATTCGTAATTGGTTCTGGCGTAACAACAGAAATATAGGTAAACAGACAGGTGCTTCTCCAGAAGCTAAGAGGAAAAGATTTCCCTCATGTCCTTCAGTTATTAAGTTACCTTATGGTTATTATTGGCTTTGTGAAAGATGGGCAGTTAAAATTATACCATGTAGCCATCTCTCACCTTGTTATTTGGGTTACATATTCCCAGCATTAAGTATTCATGACACACTCCCTAATGCTAAACTGCGAACACGTAGAGCTTCTGATTTTACAGTTAAGACTAGTACTGCCGAGATAGCTACTGCATCTTGGTTTCCTACCGCAGCTGTCATGCGCTTATATTATAAGCTTAATTTGTTTGCTACACTGGTAGATGCAGCTTTTAATTCCACTGCAGACGCTATAGAGTCCTTAACTATGCGACAAGAGCAGATCGCTCAGACTGCTCTCCAGAATCGTATGGCTTTAGATTATTTGCTAGCAGCAGAAGGAGGAGTATGTAAGCGCATAGGTTCTTCTTGCTGTGTTTTTATCTGGAACAACACTGGTAGAATACACCATGATCTTGACACTTTGCATGACATTCAATCACACATACGTAAGCAGCCAACAGGTCTCTTTGATGGTATAGATTGGACCTTTGGTCTGAGTTCCTGGCTAGGAGCTCTTGGTATGAAAATTTTAATGGGTTTTGCATTTCTTCTTTTTCTGTTTCTTGCTTTCTTTTTCATATATAAGCTTACTGTGTGTTTGATTAATAAGCTTACCAGTACTCATGCTAACCCTCACCATTCCTTTTTCCATAATGTTACCGCTCAGCCATCTCGCTATAAGGTTCTTTATATTCGTTAAGTTGTTTTAGTTTTTATGTTATTCTGTTAGAATAAAAGGGTGGTATGTTAGGGGTAATATGAACCTGATGGCAGCCATCTTGTTCTTCGCAGCCATCTTGTTCCTCGCAGCCATTTTAGAATGAATAGACTTTATTATACTGGGTTATTATGCAGTGAGAATATTATGCATGTTATGAGTTTCTTTAGCTATTCGGCCTTGCCAATGTACCCTGGCCTAACGCCTAGAAGTAAGATAGCATAAGATAATGTAAACAAGAGGCTTTAGACACTTGGTTGTCTCTGCAGATGGTAGTTTGTTATGACTCTGTAAATATTGTTATGAGAAACTCATGTTCTAGCTTTTCCATGTATTTCTGCTCTGTATAACTGTGTAATATGACGCGGTCCAAACGTGTCATCCCCTTAACCCTATGTGCTGTCTATGCATGCTATAAGACATGATTACAATGTTCAATAAACATGAATAGCTTTGGATCATAATGCTGCGTGGTCTGAATCTGTTCAGGGAGCTCCTTATCAGATAACTCTGCATCTGCCTCTCGTGGTACCGTAGGCCCCAGGCTTTGGTCTGCGCTGACACCCCCCCGTTGGATTATACACCTTACAATTCCCTTGAAAAGATTTCCTGCGAGGAAAACCATAAAATCAAATAGGCGATACTCTCTTCACATCCCTCTGACAAACACTGTACTCTGAGAGGAATTGGGCTTCAGAATGCTTAGAAGCGCTTTTCACAGAAGAAATCATAAAAATCAAGCACAAACTTATTTCACCACCTCCAAGGCCTAGATTTACAGTTTTGTCGGTAAAGACATGCGGTGCTAACATTGCTTTTTTTTTCCAGCGCACCCTTAAGACAACTCTGGTATTTAGAGTTGTCTGAATGGCTGCGTTAGACTCAGAAAAGGGAGCGTTAAGCATAATTTAGCTCCACTTCAATAATAATTTAGCTTCAACTTCAATACCAGCGTTGCCTACGGTAGCGGTAAGCTGGAAAAACGTGCTCGTGCACGATATCCCCATAGGAAACAATGGGGCTGAGCTGGCTGAAAAAAAACCTAACACCTGCAAAAAAGTAGCGTTCAGCTCCTAACGCAGCCCCATTGTTTCCTATTGGGAAACATTCTCTAAGTCTACATCTAAGATGAACCCCAAGTCTAAAACACCCCTAATCTTACACTTATTAACCCCTAATCTGCCGCCCCCGCTATCGCTAACAACTGCATGATATTATTAACCCCTAATCTGCCGCTCCGGACACCACCGCAACCTACATTATAGCTGTGAACCCTTACTCTACTGCCCCTAACATTGCCGACACTTATATTATATTTATTACCCCCTCATCTGCCCCCCCCACGTCGCCGCCACCTACCTACACTTATTAACCCATAATCTGACGACTGGACCTCGCCGCCACTATAATAAATGTATTAACCCCTAAACTACCTCACTCCCGCCTCGTAAACACTATAATAAATAGTTTTAACTCCTAATCTGCCCTCCCTAACATCGCCGCCACCTACCTACAAATATTAACCCCTAATCTCCCTCCCCAAATGTCGCAGCTACTATAATAAATTTATTAACCCCTAAACCTAAGTCTAACCCTAACCCTAACACCCCCCTAAGTTAAATATAATTTAAATTAATCTAAATAAATGTACTATAATTAAATAAATTATTCCTATTTAAAACTAAATACTTACCTATAAAATAAACCCTAATTTAGCTACAATATAACTAATAGTTACATTGTAGCTATTTTAGGATTTATATTTATTTTACAGCCAACTTTGTATTTATTTTAACTAGGTACAATAGCTATTAAATAGTTAATAACTATTAAATAGCTTACCTAGTTAAAATAATTATAAAATTACCTGTAAAATAAATCCTAACCAAAGTTACAAATACACCTAACACTACACTATCAATAAATTAATTAAATAAATTAACTACAACTACACTATCAATAAATTAATTAATTAAATAAATTAACTACAATTAGCTAAACTAAAATACAATTTAATAAACTAATCTATAATACAAAAAAACAAACACTAAATTACAGAAAATAAAAAAAAATGACAATAATAATAGTAATAGTAATCAGCTCTTTTACCAGCCCTTAAAAGGGCCTTTTGCGGGGCATTGCCCCAAAGTAATGAGCTCTTTTACCTGTAAATAAAAATACAATACCCCCCCCTCAACATTAAAACCCACCACCCACATACCCCTACTCTAACCCACCCAAACCCCCCTTAAATAAACCTAACACTAACCCCCTGAAGATCTCTCTACCTTGAGTCGTCTTCACTCAGCCGAGCCGAATTCTTCATCCAAGCGGAGCAAGAAGATGTCCTCCATCCGGTAGAAGTCTTCATCCAAGCGGAGCAAGAAGATGTCCTCCATCCGGTAGAAGTTTTCATCCAAGCGGGGTCTTCTATCTTCATCCATCCGGAGCGGAGCCATCTTCCAGCCAGCCGACACGGAGCCATCCTCTTCATTCGACGTACTAACAACAAATGACGGTTCCTTTAAGGGACGTCATACAAGATGGCATCCCTCGAATTCCGATTGGCTGTTCCGATCAGCCAATAGAATGCGAGGTAAATCCGATTGGCTGATTGGATCAGCCAATCGGATTGAACTTCAATCTGATTGGCTGATTCAATCAGCCAATCAGATTTTTCTTACCTTAATTCCGATTGGCTGATAGAATCCTATCAACCAATCGGAATTCGAGGGACGTCATCTTGGATGACGTCCCTTAAAGGAACCGTCATTCGTCGTTAGTACGTTGGTTGAAGAGGATGGCTCCGCGTCGGCTGGCTGGAAGATGGCTCCGCTCCGGATGGATGAAGATAGAAGACCCCGCTTGGATGAAGATTTCTACCGGATGGAGGACATCTTCTTGCTCCGCTTGGATGAAGGATTTGGCTCGGCTGAGTGAAGACGACTCAAGGTAGGGAGATCTTCAGGGGGTTAGTGTTAGGTTTATTTAAGGGGGGTTTGGGAGGGTTAGAGTAGGGGTATGTGGGTGGTGGGTTTTAATGTTGGGGGGGGGTATTGTATTTTTATTTACAGGTAAAACAGCTGATTACTTTGGGGCAATGCCCCGCAAAAGGCCCTTTTAAGGGCTGGTAAAAGAGCTGATTACTTTGTAATTTAGAATAGGGTAGGGCATTTTATTATTTTGGGGGGCTATTTTATTTTATTAGGGGGCTTAGATTAGGTGTAATTAGTTTAAACTTCTTGTAAAAAAAAAAATATTTTCTGTAATTTAGGTTTTTTTTTGTATTATAGATTAGTTTAATTGTATTTTAGTTTAGCTAATTATAGTTAATTTATTTAATTAATTAATTTATTGATAGTGTAGTGTTAGGTGTATTTGTAACTTTCGTTAGGATTTATTTTACAGGTAATTTTATAATTATTTTAACTAGGTAGCTATTAAATAGTTATGAATTATTCAATAGCTATTGTACCTAGTTAAAATAAATATAAATCCTAAAATAGCTACAATGTAATTATTAGTTATATTGTAGCTATATTAGGGTTTATTTTATAGGTAAGTATTCAGTTTTAAATAGGAATAATTTATTTAATTATAGTCAATTTATTTAGATTAATTTAAATGATATTTAAGTTAGGGGGGTGTTAGGGTTAGACTTAGGTTTAGGGGTTAATAAATTTATTATAGTAGCGGCGACGTTGGGGGCGGGAGATTAGGGCTTAATATTTGTAGGTAGGTGGCGGCGATGTTAGGGAGGGCAGATTAGGGGTTAATACTATTTATTATAGTGTTTGCGAGGCGGGAGTGTGGCGGTTTAGGATTTAATACATATAATATAGTGGCAGCGAGGTCCGGTCGGCAGATTAGGGGTTAATAAGTATAGGCAGGTTGCGGGAACGTTGGGGGGGCAGATTAGGGGTTAATAAATATAATATAGGTGTCGGCGATGTTAGGGGCAGCAGATTAGGGGTTCATAGCTATAATGTAGGTGGCGGCGATGTCTGGTCGGAAGATTAGGGGGTAAAAAATGTATTATAGGTTTGGCGATGTGGGGGGGCCTCGGTTTAGGGGTTCATAGGTAGTTTATGGGTGTTAGTGTACTTTATAGCACAGTAGTTAAGAGCTTTATGTTCCG